>NC_057811.1:137101052-137101339 GCF_018294505.1 Triticum aestivum | reverse complement strand
GCCGGAGAGGAGGAGGAGGAGGTCGCCGGAGAGGTGCTCGCCTACATCGCCGGAGAGGAGGAGGAGGTCGCCGGAGAGGAGTTCACCGGAGCATCGGAGAGGAGGAAGGAGAAACCATGAGGGGAGCTCACCGAAGAGGAGGGAGGAGGAGCTCACCGAAGAGGAGGGAGGAGGAGCTCACCGGAGAGGAGGGAGTAGGAGCTCACCGGAGAGGAGGGAGGAGGAGCTCACCGGAGAGGAGGGAGGAGGAGCTCACCGGAGAGGAGGGAGGAGGAGCTCACCGGAGA
>NC_057811.1:137091722-137100836 GCF_018294505.1 Triticum aestivum | reverse complement strand
AGGAGAAGAATGAAGAGGTAAGGAGGAGAGGACACGCCCAGCCATATATACGGCATAGTAATGGCGCACCGTGGGCAGGTGCGCCATTACTATTTTTTTTGATTTATTTTGAATTTTGAAGGCGGGAAGATACTAATGGCGCACCGTGGGGTGGTGCGCCATTACTAGTTGAACTACTAATGGCGCACCATCCCACGGTGCGCCATTAGTAGTTTTGAAAAAATTAAAAAAAATTTACTAATGGCGCACCGTGGATGTGGTGCGCCATTAGTATTTTCACACTAATGGCGCACCGACACATGATGCGCCATTAGTATTTAGTATGGCGCACCACATGTACAGTGCGCCATTAGTGGCCATTCTATCTATAGCCCTTTTCCTAGTAGTGTGCATGGGAGATTAGTTTTTCTCATTTATAAAAC
Source organism: Triticum aestivum (assembly GCF_018294505.1). Lineage (NCBI taxonomy): Eukaryota > Viridiplantae > Streptophyta > Magnoliopsida > Poales > Poaceae > Triticum > Triticum aestivum. The sequence goes on along the minus strand of NC_057811.1, from coordinate 137,100,414 downwards.
CGGCGGTTTTGATTTCCTTTTTCAACAAACCACCGGTCCCGAGGCGCAGCTCTTCACAAATACCACTAATGCCCGGCTAAGCATGTTGTCAAACCATGCCCCCCTAAAAAAGTATGGTTTGACAGCATTCCTGACTGGTGGGACCCATCTATCAAGGCTGGCGTGGTAGTTTAGGTGGACAATATGTTGAGGTGTAAGGCGATGAGCGACCATGGATTTTAGAGGGCAACATGGTCGAAAGAAAGAATACCAATAGGAGGAGCCTAGATGTCATAGAGAGAGAAGCTAGACAATGGCGGGGATCCTCAAGAGTGGCTGAAAAATGACGATTCACGAGATGGTGTCGGTGTGTGATGGTACATTGTTGGAGGAGTATACCCTATGGGCGTGTGCGAAGAAAGTCAACCTATGAGTGTCTAGTGACTCTAAGGACCCACACTTAGTCGTGTCAAAGTAGTGATCTCCTACAAGTACATATGGTTTGGTTGATGACTTTTCGAAGTAAGAGTATCGATCGCATAGAGAGCTTATGAAATTGTTTTGTGCCTCTTATAGAGGTTTATCGGAACACGCATGTAAGTTATTTTAGGTCCAAAGAAAAAATGGTGCGAAAGTGGAAATACTGCAAGAGTGTTTGAACTAGAATTTATGTGCGCTAGAATAGAAACTAAGAACAAGAGAGCAACGAAAATGATGGAAACTCCAGTAAGGCTAAAGGCATTTCTCAGGGTGTCTGGATTCAGCACTAGTGAGCATGCTACTTAATTATGTGAAAGCATAACTCTTGGTTCAGAAATGTAACCCTTGGTATATGTTTTTGTGTATTGGTGGAGCCAAATAAAGATACATGCACACTGCTGCAACTCCGTATCACGCACGCCACCACCATCCATCTACCTGTCGGCCGAGACAATAATGATTAAGGGTCTCTCTGTGGATGCGACATAAAGCTTTTGGGTCCCCGTTATTCCTTGTACCAAAGATCCGCTAAGGTGAGAGGTAGCTTCTGCCACCGCAGTACCTCAACTCCCACTTCACAATGATAGTACCATCCTTCAAGAACGCAAGGGCAAATGATGTGCAGTCGACATTCACACAACATCATGAAGGACAGTTAACACAAACATATGACATAGATTGGATATCTTATCGACATTCAGTTCATACACATACTACAATTCATCCATATCCCCGAGATCTAGGGAACTACTCAAACATAGAGATACAAGACATCATTGAGGTGTTCATGAAAATGATGGATGCATCATTAATGTAACACATGTATGAATCCACGCTAGGGTTTGAGATTACAACGATATGAATATCAAAGTCGAAATCGATGATGTGGATGGTTGATGTCATAGTCGCCTTGATCGAGGCAATGGCGTGGCGACACCCTTCTACAGATTCGATCCCCCTTTGGATCCCTTTTGACGGTGAGGTGTTCTACTTATGTTTTGTGGCTGGGGCCTCTTCGTTCGTCACCTCCTAGATCCGATCATACATGGCTGATGTAATCGACTAGGGGGAGGTGATGGCATACGGTGCGATCATTGTTACGAGTGGGTTTGATCATATCGCAACCATCTTCTCTTCTCGATAGTCATGCACGGCTTTTTTCTTCCCACTTGATCGTCCCTACGTATCGAAGGGTTTTATGATGTCGATCAACATAACTTTCACCCAAAAATAGGTGTTTTCTCATAAATGCTTTAAATCTCCCACTTGATGGTATGTCCCTTCTTCGTCCTGATATCATTGTGCCAAGATCACCAGCTCGGGACCCCCTACCCGAGATCTGCCGGATTTAACTCTGTCATTGGTGGCCCATACAGGTCTCTCTCGTAGTTGTCGCGGTGTGATAGGAATATAGATCGGCTCCGATGCAATCTACGCGCCGAGATGGATCTTCTTCCCCAACTGGACTGGTAACCTCGGCCAGGCCGAGGATTGTGCTCATGTCCGATCTGTGAGAGATCGGTGGGCATCACCATCAATATCAACTTTGATCTCAACCGAGATCATGGAAAAAAAACCTTCTATGGAGCTCGAGGGTTCAACGTCAACATTGCCCTTGTGCAACCATGCATAATTTTCTAGACATCAGATTTGTTTTAGATGTCCCCTCTTCCTCGAGGATCGCTTTGACGATTACTTAGGAGGGATTGTGCGGAATTGAGTATATAACAACCTTGTAAATGTTCATCATGTTCCGATGGATAAATCTCCGGAAATCACCGATATAATTAAGACTTGATGGATCTGGACGAGAATCTCATGAATTTGGGGCGAGGAGTCTAGCAGGAAGCTCGGACATTGCTTGAAAGAGCAAACGGTTCATCGGCTCCGGAGTTCTTATATCGTCAACCCTCATAATTTTAGCTTGATCCTTAACTCTGGAAACGTCCAAGGAGTGTGCATCAATTTTTGGATCTGTTTTCTGCGTGAAAACGAACCCGACCCGAGTTCATCCTTTTTCTTGAACAAGATATCAGACATCCTTTTCGGAGGAATTTTTTCTAGGGTATTGTGTTTTGTTCCCAAACATGTGCCCACATTTTTTTGAGCCTTTTCCGAGGCGCTCTTCAACGTCGCGCCGGTGTCAAACCGGTCCAACCTCGTTGCTCCATGGATGCCGACCTACACTAGACGTGTCGTCGCTTCGTCGAGCCTACATCACACAGGTCAATTGTCACCTCGGTGAGCCGACCAAGAGTTCGGCATCACGATCGACACATGTAGGATCGAAAGTATGTCTAGAGGGGGGGGTGATTAGACTACTTGACCAAATAAAAATCTAGCCTTTTCCCAATTTAAGTCTTGGTAGATTTTAGCAACTTAGCACAAGTCAAGAAATCAACCTACACATGTAAGTCTAAGAGTATAGCAGCAGAATGTAAATCATTGCATATGAAGGTAAATGGGAGGAGTTTGGAGGGAGCAAACGCAATGTAGACACGGAGATTTTTGGCGTAGTTCCGATAGGTGGTGTTATCGTACATCCACGTTGATAGAGACTTCAACCCACGAAGGGTAAAGGTTGTGCAACCACGGAGGGCTCCACCCACGAAGGGTCCACGAAGAAGCAACCTTGTCTATCCCACCATGGCCATCGCCCACGAAGGACTTGCCTCACTTGGGTAGATCTTCATGAAGTAGGCGATCTCCTTGCCCTTACAAACTCCTTGGTTCAACTCCACAATCTTGACGGAGGCTCCCAAGTGACACCTAACCAATCTAGGAGACAACACTCTCCAAAAGGTAATAGATGGTGTGTTGCTGATGAACTCCTTACTCTTGTGCTTCAAATGATAGTCTCCCCAACACTCAACTCTCTCTCACAGATTTGGATTTGGTGGAAAGATGATTTGAGTGGAAAGCAACTTGGGGAAGGCTAGAGATCAAGATTCTTGTGGTTGGATTGGAATATCTTGGTCTCAACACATGAGTAGGTGGTTCTCTCTCAGAAAATGAATGCTGGAAGTGTAGGCACGTTCTAATAGCTCTCTCCATGAATGGAGGAAGGGTGGATGGGTATATATAGCCTCCACACAAAATCTAACCGTTACACACAATTTACCAAACTCAGTGGGACCGAATACTCAAACTCGGTTAGACCGATTTAGTTCAAAATGTGAACGTTAGGTTTTTCGGTGGGACCGATTTCATTAGGGTTAGGGCATAACGTAATCTCGGTGAGACCGATCACATAAACTCGGTGAGACCGATTTCTGTAATAGGAAAACAGAGAGTTGGTCAGGCAAACTCGGTGGGACCGATCGCTCATTTCGGTGAGACCGAAACGTTACGAAAGGGAAATAGAGAGTTTGCATTGCGAACTCGGTGGACCGATCGCTCATCTCGGTTAGACCAAAAAGTTACGAAGGGAAACAGAGAGTTTGCAATCCCATCCCGGTGAGACCGAGATCCCTATCGGTGAGACCGAACTGATTAGGGTTTCTGGCTATGGCTATGTCAAATGAACTTGGTGGCGCCGGATAGATCAAATCGGTGGGGCCGAGTTTGACTTTTGGTTTGGGACATGTGTGGAAATGAGAAAGTGGTTGAGGGCTTTTGAAGCATATCGGTAAGCATTTTGATCAAGCAAGCCATTAAGCAACACCTCATCCCCTTTTAATAGTATTGGCTTTTCCTATGGACTTAATGTGATCTTGGATCACTAAAATGAAAATGTAGAGTCTTGAGCTTGAGCCAATATGTGTCCGTAGCATTTTGAGGGATCCACATTCCTAGTCCATGCCATGCCAATCATTGAACTTTCTGAAATGATCATCTTGAAAGAGCATTAGTTCAATGAGCTATATGTTGTTAGGAATTACCAAAACCACCCAGGGATAGTTGCACTTTCAATCTCCCCCTTTTTGGTAATTGATGACAACATATAGATCAAAGCTTTGACAAATGATAATAAGATTGAAATATATCGTCGCTTTGAGAAGTATGTGATAAGCAAGAGCTCCCCCTAAATTTGTGCATTATTTAAAATTTGCTTTTGAATGCAAATGCACAATCGTTTAGGATCATGGGTTACTCTTCCATGTCACATACGTCTTGGTGGAGCGCTCAAAAAGATAGAAAATAAAGTATGCACCCATCACCAAGGCAAAGTGAATGATCATATATGAGAGATAAGTAATAGCACCATTCAAGCACAAGCATTAAGATATGATATGATCAAACACATGACCATACAAGTATCTCACACACACATAAAGTATCATCCAAGCAAGCACACAAATAAGTATCAACCAAATAGAAAAAGAGATAGCAAAAAGAAGCTAGCTCTCTCTCTCTCTCTCTCTCGAAGCCTATGATCTATACACTTTCTCCCCCTTTGTCAACAAGTTACCAAAAAGCTCGAAAATGCATAGTGCTATGCGTCTCTCTAGGCTTGACCTTCGGGAGGTGGCATTGAGAGGACTCTAAGAACGAATGCATCTGTTGAAGTTGTTGGAGCCAGTGGAGTGGCAACTGGAGGAGCTACTGATGCTGTGGCTGCAGGTACTGATGTAGTAGCTCTTGTGTCTGTCACATGCACTGCTGCAGATCTCTGTGCCCTAGGCACTCTCTGAAAGGCATCTGTGGAAGCTTTCCCTTTCTTCTCCTCAGCTTCTTCTTGGAGCTGCTCAACATCTGTTTGCATCTCTGTCACCTTCAAGTCAATATCATATAATTTTGTTTCAATGATCCTCTCCAGGCTCTCTTGATTCTGAGTCAGGGTGGCCAGTCCTTTCTCAACCCTCAAGGTTGCTTGAATAAGATATCCAAGTTGATCTTGCTTTGACTTGAGAAACACTTGAGAAGCCTCTTCAACACTTGGCATCTTGGCTGCCTTCTCAGCTTTTGCTTTCTCCCTCTTCTCTTGAGCCTCTACAGATGTGGGATCTTCATCATTCATGACAACTGTGTTATCCTCAAAGTTAGGCCTCAAGGGAAGATGTTCCTTGTCCAATAAGTATGTGAATGTGCCCATCTTGGAGTTGATGAGCATCTGGATGTGTGGAGCATACCCACAAGATCTCTTCTGGTCTGCAGCTGTCCTCTTGATTGTCTCAACAATTAGACTCATCACTTTGAACTTCGGGGGCACGTCAAACAACTGCAGCAAGTTTATGGAATGGCCTCTGATCATCCTATGATCTCCTGATTTGGGCAACAAGGTGTGCCTCAAGATAGTGTTGATGGTGGTCAGACCAGACAACAGATAATATACTGAGCCCATCTTGTGAGTCTCCAAGGCTTTGTCAGGAATCTCCTTATACATGTTAGCCATGGAGTTGTGATATTTCTTCTTCTTGTCATAGACATCTATGTCATCCTCATGCTCTGCAGGGGCATTTATCAGCTTGGCCCATTCAGCAACTGTTGATTGGTACCTTGTACCTTCAGACATCCAAACAATCCTTCCATCAGGATAGAAATGAGCTGTGGAATAGATTTGCATAATGAGCTCATCATTCCACTTGGTGAGTTTCTGACCCACAAAAGTGTCTACTCCACATAGTCTGAAGCTCTCATGCACTCTTGGGAAGTGGTCTTCATTGTTGTCCATGTACTTCCAGTCTACCCACTTCATATCACAGACAATAGGCTTCTTATCTAGCAGAATGGTATCATAGAAGTCCTGCTGCTCCTTGGTGTGAAACCTATATATAATCCACAATAATCCTTCTCCTCACAGCATATGGATCTGACTCTCTCCATAATCTGAGACCTGCATCTTTTTTGATTTTCACATTTTCTGCCACTGGATGATTGTCATCATGGTCAGGGATCTTGGGCTTTAGCTTCCTAAGCACTTGGGCTTCAGCATCTTCTTCTTCTTCAATCTTAGGCACTGGGGCCTTATTCTTCTAAGTAGCTAGTATATTCCTTGTGCTCCTCTTTGGTGCAGTCTTGGGGCCTGGAGCAGAAGCTTTGGGGGCTGTCTTGGGCTTAGAAGGGGGAGCCCCAGACTTGATGGCATCCCCCATTAGCTTTTGAGTTTGGGTGCTGGTGTAGCATCCTCTTCCTCTTCATCCTCAGCTGGATCTCTCATCATAGAGGATCTCCCAATGACTCTAGCGATGGTCTTCTTGACCCTTTCCTTCCTCTTCTTGCCTTCACCATCCTCTTTTGGTTCAAGAGTGACCTCAATTGTTTCCTGTGTTGAGGCTCTGGCTTTAGACATGGGCACCCTCTTTGTAGGTGCCTTTTTGTTCAAACCAGGCTTTGTAGATGCAGCTGTGCCAAATTCCTTCTTGACAACCTTTTTCTTGGAGCTGACTTCCTCCTCAGCAGCTACATAGTCTTCATCTTCAGAATCAGAATTCCTCCTCCTCCTCTACCTAGTAGCAGCCTTAGGCAGGTTGCTAGGAGTACTTCTGCTGCCTTCACCATAACTGCCAAAGGGACTAGTGCCCTCACTCAGATTCACCTGCTCTTCTGACCTGTTCTGGCTATCACTCTGATCAGACATTCTGGCACTGCAAACTGACAGCTGACCCTGTAAATAGTTATAGATGAGATAGAGTGGATGAGCATCACAAAGTGCAGAGATTTTGCAAAACAGATCAGTCAAAAACTTAGTTTTAGTTTTCCACAGAAAGCATTTCGAAGCTACCGATTTGTTAAACTCGGTGACACCGAAGCAACTTTTGGAGTCTAAACTAGTGGAATCGGTCAGACCGAGACACAGTTAGGTGACTCCGAGATTGCTAGGGTTTCACTGAGAGTTGAACTCGGTCACACCGATTTGCATGTTTCGGCCAGACCGAAAATTGCAAGTGCAATGGCCTAAGCCAAATCGGTGAGACCGATCTCCAGAGCTCGGCCGGTCCGAGATGAGTTTGGCGGAAACCTAACCCTAAATTTTCGAATCAAATCTAATCTAAAGGAGGTTTTTGCTGGACAGGATGATCTCATACGTGGTAAGAAACATGGCATTTGCTTTGTGCTAAGAATCGGAGGTAAGAATTGCACAAAGATTCGAACTCATACCCTAGCTCGGTGATGAGCTCGCTACGGCGGCAACGGCGGTGTAGAATTCCGTTGACGGCGACGAGGACCAGCGGTGGGAGGTCGCTGGCGATGATAGGACAATCCGGAGACTCGAGACGGCAGAGCAGGATACGCGCGGGCGAATAGGTTTCAGGGAAATTTCCAAAATTTGACCCGTCGGTATATATATCCTGACCCTGTCGGTGTGACCGAGTGGAACAACTCAGTGGCACCGAGATGCAGAATCGCAAGCGATTACTGCAAATCGGTGTGACTGAATGGTTCTAATCTGTTGCATTGAGATTGAAAACCTAGATCAACTCAGTGAACTCGGTTTGACCGAAAAGGATGAATTGGTCAGACCGAAATGCACAGAGAGGTTTTGGAAGTTTAAGTCTATGACGAATCGGTGACTCCGAGTGCTCCTCACCCAGAGGGTTCGAATCTGCCTTGATCAAACTTTGTGATGCAACATGAATAGAGTTTGAGACGAGAAAAGCATAGATAGCTAGAGGAAGTTCTTAGGCATTCTTGTCCATCCATTTGGCAAAAGAAAAAGAGCCAAACAATCAAAGCAACAAATGGATGTCCTTGAATGAGAAAAGTATGCAATCAACATGCTCACACAATAAAATGGCAAATGAAATATGTGACAAAGCATGCACAAGCACTCTAGCATCACTACAAAAAAAGACACATCCGTGACATTTTGGGCCGAACGAAATTTTTTTCTGTCATACATATGACACTTCTATGACGATAATTGTGACAAAACCCGGTATCATCATAGATGTGGTGGGCTCCTACTTCTATGACAAAAAATCATGACAGAAAATGGGCTTTTCGTCCTGGGTGGGCCGGAGACGCAGCTGCATGACATTCTTTGGGCCATCCATGATGGAAAAAACCGTGGTAGAAGCGAGGGGGAGGAAAATTTTGGGGAGTTCCCGGTTACGGTGGGAGGTCGGGGGCCGAGCGACGCGCGTTTCTCTCGTACACGTACGCGCATGTGTGCGAGGCGTTGGCTCTAACTGAACCAGAGCGAGGCGTTGGGCTCTAACTGAACCCGAGCGATTGCACTGCATGCTACGCGTTACTGAACCCGAGCGATCGATCGATGGCTGTTAACTGAACCCGATCGAGCGATTCCTTCGCTACTGCTGCTAACTGAAGCCGATCGATTGGATGAACA
>NC_057811.1:137072214-137091394 GCF_018294505.1 Triticum aestivum | reverse complement strand
TGGAGGGGTGGTTGAACAGGACCCCGTGGTGTGGAGGGCTGGATGAACAGTAGACGGTGGAGGGGTGCCCGTGGAGGGGTGGTTGAACAGTAGCCGGTGGAGTAGCGCGCGGTGGAGGCTGGATGAATAGGAGCCCGTGGAGGCTGGAGGAAGTCGACGGTAGCCCGTGGAGGCTGGAGGAGGTCGACTGTGGAGATGAACAGTATCCCGTGGAGTCCCGTTTTGCGGTACGCCACACCCCTCCCGATGAACAGGACACCCGTTTCGACCGTAGGAGGTCCGTTTCATCCGTTTTGCGGTACGCCACACCCCTCCCGATCAACAGGACCCTCGTTTCGACCGTAGGAGGTCCGTTTCGTCCGTTTTGCGGTACGCCACACCCCTCCCAATCAACAGGACCCCCATTTTGACCGTAGGAGGTCCGTTTCCTCCGTTTTGCGGTACACCACACCCCTCCCGATCAACAGGACCCCGTTCCGAACGTAGGAGGTCCGTTTCCTCCGTTTTGCGGTACGCTAGGCCTCGTTTCCATCGCCTGTTCCGTCCAAGCCCTCCCGATGAACACGATCACGCATTCCGTTCCGACCCAGCCGGTTGGCTCCCACGCGTTCCGTTGCCTCCCGATGAACACGACGCATTCTGTTGCCTCCCCATGAACACGACGCATTCCGTTGCCTCCCCATGAACACGACGACGACGCTGTTTCTCCGTTCCGACCTAGCCATGTACACGAGCCCTGGCCGTACGGATGCGCGAGTAGGCGTTCGAGACCCTGCCCGTATGTACACATACGTGGCCGTATTTTCTTTCTTGCACCCTGGCCGCTGTACGTACGTGTACATGTTACGTGTACGCCTCTACATCCACCAGTATATATGTACGTACACGTTCGCGACCAGAATGACAACGCTACGTACGCTTCGACCAGGTGGGTCCCGACTGTCAGGCACTTCCTTGCGTGCGAAGATGTAGCTGGTGGGTCCCAGCAGTCAGGGGGAAACGTTTTTTTCGCGAAATACGGTGGCCCGTCCGGTGGGTCCCCGCTGTCAGGTGGAGGAATAATTATTTTGGACGTAATAAGGAGGCACTTCCTTGCTACGACCGTGGACCCAGCTGTGAGCCTCTCCACGTACAGTCCACGTCCGATGGAAGCCGTTCCTTGACCACGTTGACCACGCCGCGCCGAGAGCACCAGGGCGGTGGACGACGGCGAGGCCTAGGAAGGGGACGACGCGGAGCCGGGGAAGACGCAGCAGTGGATGCCCACGCGTAGAGGAGTACGAGGGTTCACTGGTTCGCTGCGGTGTGAGGCTGCCGTCGCCGCAGAATAACAGGGGGTGTGGGTGAGTAGAGGGATGGCCTGGCCAGCAGTGGGAGTAGTAGGGGGCGGTGTGGCCTCCGTCGCATCGCAGGCGGCCATGGGAGGCAGGAGCACGAGGCACGACCGGCGCTGGTTTGGGCGGCTGGAGCAAGAATACCAGAGGTTGAAGAAGCACTACGGCCGTTGGATGGACATCGTACGGTCACTAGAGCTAGAATCGTGCATATTGACTAAGTTGACAAAGCCCTCCGTCCCCGTCAACTTAGTAGGCCCACAAGTCAGCCTGCCACTATACTGGGTCCCAGCTAACAGGGGGAGTATTCATTTTTTTGTGCGTAATAAGGAGGCACTTCCTTGCGTGCGAAGATATAGCTGGTGGGTCCGAGTTGTCAGTGGCGGTAACATTTTTTTCGCGAAATACAGAGGCCCTTTTGGTGGGTCCATGATGTCAGGTGGAGGAATCATTATTTTGCGCGTAATAAGGAGGCATTTCCTTGCGTGCGGCCGTGGACCCAGCTGTCGGCCTCTCCACGTATAGTCCACTTCAGATGCATGTCGGTCGTTGACCACGTTGACCAGGCCGTGCCGAGAGCACCAGGGCGGTGGACGAAGGCGAGGCCTAGGAAGGGAACGACACGGAGGCAGGGAAGACTCGGCAGTTGTTTCCCACGCGGAGGGGAGTACGACTGTACGAGGGTTTACTGGTTCGTCTGCCGTCGCCGGAGAATAACAGCAGGTGTGGGTGATTAGAGGGATGGCTAGGCCAGCTATGGGAGTACGGTGGGTCGGTGAGGCCTGCGCGGCAGCAGAGCCGGCCGCGGGGAGGAGGGAGCAGGCAGTCCCGCCGGCGCTTGTTTGAGCGGCTGGAGCAGGAAGAGCAGAGATTGAAGAAGCACGACGGCTGTTGGATGGCCATCCAACAGTCACTGCTTGTGCGTCAACCTTTTTTAGGAAAGCCTCAAATCTATGGAAAACAGCATACAACCCATCTGCCATTATTTCTAATAATTTACAGCCCATTTGCTAATTATTAAGGTTTTTTTGGAGCCCATATTCTTTTTGTTAGCATTACAACCCATATTGTGGCCAAGGTTAAAAAATTATACGAAATTTTGCATATTTCGGTGCGGTCCGAACTATTTTTAATCCCGAAATTTCGAATCACATTCAAACTGATTTTAAAAATAAATGTATATCAATATAAAATCCAACAAATTCTCCACGCATAAAAATTAATGTAATTTAAAATCTCGGATGAAAAAAAAGATATTTGAAACTAATTGCCGGTTTGATGTGTTTTAAAAATGTACATCCCATTTCTCATTACTGATGGGCCATTTTCTCGGCCAGCCGAATGAAAGCTCTCCTCGTCTTGAAAGATTTGCAGCCCAACAGGCCTGACAAAGCGACTTACTGGGCAAATCACAAAAAAAATGGGTTGTGGCCGTGGACCCAGCTGTCAGCCTCTCCACGTACAGTACTCTTCCGATGGAATGTCGTTGACCACGTTGACCACGCCACGCCGAGAGCACCAAGGCGGTGGATGACGGCGAGGCCTAGGAAGGGGACAACGCGGAGCTGGGGAAGACGCGACAGTGGATGCCCACGCGGAGAGGAGTACGAGGGTTCACTGGTTCGGCTGCGGTGTGAGGCTGCCGTCGCCGCAGGGCCTGGCTAGCGGTGGGAGTAGTAGGGGGCGATGAGGCCTCAACGGTAGCACAGCCGGCCACTGGAGGCAGGAGCAGGCGGTCTCCCCGGCGCTGGTTTGGGCGGCTGGTGCAAGAAGAGCAGCGATTGAAGAAGCAGCAGGACCGTTCGATTCAAATCCAACGGTTACTGCTGCTAGAATCGTTTGTTGACTAAGTTGACAAGCCCTGCGTACGCGTCAACTTAGTAGGCCCACAAGTCAGCCTCCCAACCGGTGCGCCCCAGATGTCAGTGGGAGGAATCATTTTTTTCGCGTAATAAGGAGGCAGTTGATTGCGTGCGGCCAGGCCAGCGGAGGGAGTAGGGTGGGCCGGGGAAGCCTGCGCGGCATCACAACGGGCCACAAGAGGAGAGAGCAGGAAGTCCCGCCGGCGCTAGTTTAGGTGGCTGGAGCAGGAAGATCAGAGATTGAAGAAGCACGTCGGCCGTTGGATGGACATCTAACAGTCACTGCTGCTAGAATCGTGTGTTCACTGACAAAGCCTTGCGTAAACAAGTCAGCCTCGAAATCTGTGGTGTGTACAGCCCATTTGCTATTATTTTTATAATTTTTACTCATTTTCTAATTCATATGGAATTCATTGCAGCCCGTTTTCCTTTTTTAGAATTGTTGGCCATTTTCTGGTCAGTACCAGGGTAAAAAAATTAACTAAATATGTGGGAAATTTTGAAAATTCGCAAATTTTTGCTGGGGAACGAAATATTCTTAATCCAAAAATTAATAGCCATACTAAACTAATTTAAAAATAAATTAGTACTATGTCATGTTAAATCCAATGAAATACGTATAAGATATCAGTGAAGAACAAAAACAAAAAAAGAAACTTATATCCCATCTGCTATAATTTTTTTGGAATTTTCAACCCCTTTTGATATTACTTTTAACAGACATTGACCACACTCTTAAGCCAGGCCGGAATGCATCCCTCCTCGTCTTGAAAGATTTGCAGCCCAGTAATTCAAAGAAAACAAATAGGCCTAGCTTGGGTATTCTTCAAAAATAAATACTGGGCTACCTATTTTCCCAAAGAACTGGTGCATGAGCATTTAGCTTTATTTATTTACTTATTTATGTTTAGGGGACCATGAGCATGTACCTGGGCTGGATTCATGTGAGAGCCTCCCTTCCAGTTAATTATGGGCTTCTCTATTGGGCCTTCATCAGTGGGCTGCATGCTATCAACAAGTGGAAAATGTGTTCCGTACGAAAAATAGTATGCGCTACGTACGGTACGGGGCACTAAAGGATCGAACCGTGCAACGACTTCCAAAACATTGTGTTTGTCGTTCTAACAACACATTTATTCAACCAACAGACGAAATATACTACTGATTATACATTGAAAACAACAGCAGTAGCAACCAGGGCTGGGGGTGCAACAGAAGCAGTAAGCAGGCCAGAAGAGTGAAGACATAGCTCTCTCTTCCAAACCAAACATCAGCCATCATTACAAAAGGGCTACCAAAAAAGAACAAGTGTATGCATCAAACTAAATAAAGATCCTACTACACCAAGTGTACGCATCTAACTAACTGGCTCAATTAGACGTTACTATTTATTAAGCTGTGGAGATTGGCTGACGGCTTGAACCAGATGGGTGCCTGACGGGGGAAACTCCAGCCAGCAGGTCGAAGTCTGATACTTGCGATCCTCTCTCCTACTTTGGGCTGCAGAGCATGGCGGCACATATCAGGGCATGGTGCATGCAGAGACGCATGGTACGCTGTGTACACACAGTTTTGCCCGATGAACGAAACCGTGCTGCCATCATGATCCTTGCCGTCGGTTATCTCCTGGTTAATCGGATAATTCAGTCCGACAAACAGAGAGCGTGTACCAAGGCTACTTACCAGCCTCCAGTCAAAAATTCCTGAAGGCCCAGAGAAGCTGGGATCCTGCTCAAAGACCTTGCAGTGACTGTGATTGTATTCCGTGAAACAACACGTCTGGTACGTGCGAACGATCATCAATCTTTCGTTGTCGTCTGATCGAGCCAGGAACCACCTGCAACTGCCATGCCGCTTTTCTTTGAAAGGTTCTGGGATTAGGAAGGGTAGGGACACCAGGCGGCCTACAACATCATATCAAGTTGGAGTCAAATAAAAAAGGGCTCTTGATTTAGTCAATCTTAAGAACAGCATGTTATGAGCATGAATATTTTTTCAGCAAATGTTGACAGTAATATAAGCAAGCCATCATGATATCATAGGAAAGTACTCCCTCTATCCCATAATATAAGAACGTTTTTCAAGCTATGTAAGCTTGAAAAACGTTCTTATATTATGGGACGGAGGGAGTAACATACTGCTGTAACAGCCGTTTGTAGCGATGACTGGAGTAGGCCAGCAATACGTCCAACCATAGAAGGAGTCGACAGCGTAAATGAAGCCCTTGTGTTCAAGGGCATCAGAGAACCATGGAGGATGTATGATCCTGCGATGGACGTGCAGATTTATCCACTTACCGCAGTGACATGTCAGATAGGCAAGACCGCGGTTGAAGAACGCAATTAGCCTGAAGTCTTTATAATTCGCAGATCTTGTGGGCACTTGGCAGATTACAACCTTGAGCAAATCAAACTTGGTATCATGTTGGCTACTGTAAGATTCCGAGTATTCTGGGCTGCGGTGCCAAAGCAGTGCAGTGTTAATCGAAGGAAGGGGGATCAATCGCCGGGTGTAGATCTCCACGAGCATCCAGCTGCCGCGACCGTCGACGAGCACCATCCAAGACGTGTTCATGCTGACCCAGTACATACCGTTAATGTAGTTGAGGCTGACAGGGATCGGATCGCAGTCAAGGGGGTTGATGCTCGCCACCCTACGATCGTTATGCTGCGTGACATGCCGTTTCTGAAGATCAGGCAGCATCAGCAAGCAAGGAGCTGGCTTAAAAAGCTCCGGCCTGAGGGCTTTGAGTAAACGGTACAGCCCCGACGAGCACGCGGCGAGCGGCATGGTACTGAGATTGTCCACACGCGAAACAATGAGCTTGATTACCTTTGTGGGGAGCGAATTCCAGCCACTCTTTCGACGGACGCTGCTCGGTTCTGCCATTGTTAGTGCTTGGGTTTCGGACGAGGGGGGAGGCGCCTTAGTGGGGATGGAAGATTGGACGAGATTATGTGCGGACAAAGATGGAGAAGCGAATATGTGCCGCGGGAAGTGGACAGGTGATGATGACTACAACACGCCGCTTGACTTATGAGACACATACTAGCAGCGTAGGGTCATGTCGATGCCAGGCAACTTGCTTGAGTGATCACAGTACTGGTACTCCCTACAGTGCTATGCCCTAACTTGCTTGAGTAGAGTAGTAGAGTAGGACTCTGATCTACTACTAGCACCGGAGGAGTAGTATATTCTAATCTAAAATAGTTACAAACTTCAATGCCGAGCGTGGAACGACTACGAACCATGCTCAAAGACCGTGTCTACGTGGTGTTTGGACATGGGCGACAACCTCAAGGCCAACGGTGCTGCTCCCGTTGCACCGTATGTGTTTCTGTCCTTCCTGTTCAAAATCGTGGTAGAATTCATGTTTCTACTCTGTATCCTACTACTATGCTAGTCCACATGATTAGTTTCATCTCTGTTATAGCCGTCATGATTTATTTTGTGCTTATTCGGATTAAATCTCGTAGTAACTTGCTCATATATTCAACTGGCGCAACGTCCCCTACAGCCACTCCCATTTCATGGACGGCCTGGTCGATGCCTCCAAGGAGCCCTTCGTCTACCGCTATGAGTGCCCGATGCCGTTTTGTGGCTCGCCGGCGGACATGGTGCATCACCTCACGGATGCGTGCAGCGGTCACTGCTGGCCCTTGGCGGAGAACATCAAGTACGAGACGTGCTACCCGTTCACCATGCCGGAGTCGCTGGAGGATCACCGCCGCCTGCTAGTCTCGGAGGAGGACGGCAGCGTCTTCCTCTTGATCGTGGGCACCGGCGAGGCCCACGCAGGCCGCCGCCCCAACTCTGTAATGTGCGTCAGGGGCGACGCCGCTGACACTGACACTGACACGAGGCCGATGTATGGGTGCGTGGTCAGTGTTACTACCCCTCCGGGTCGCGTGGGCGGCGACACCGGCCTCATCGAACGGACTTGGACTCTGGGGAGCTGGGACTATCCCGCCAGTGTGGACTTGGAAAACCCATGGCATCCTTTACCCGCCGACGCGGTGCACGGTGTCTCCAAGGAGGTTCACCTGGACATACGCATTATCAAGTTAAATGTTGATCATTAGTCTTCGCTCAATGTAATCCGCTGTCTAAGCATGTGGAGACTTCCATGTAGGATCTTGCTCTATTGGAGTATCGTGCATGAATAAAAGTGTATCCGTTTATGGTTTAGTCTAGAATCTTCCATGTATGAATTTTTACTACAGTACTGGTGAAAGACTTACGATGAACCATTTCTTACATCTCCTCTGCCCGCTTGCAAGTCATCCTGATTTAATCCCTCCGTCTAGGTGTATAAGGGCATGGTTAATATTACTTAATAGTATAGCCAACTGTTGACTATAAGAAAGTGCCATGTCATCTGTAGCCAACATGTATAACAATCGATACTCAAAAACTAATTTTTAAAGATCATTTCTTGCAAAGCACAATAAGTGTTATTTCTTCACAAGTTTTGGATGCAGGTTGAACAGTTGAACGCTTTTGTTTGCAAAAGATACCTTTTTATCTATTTCACCCGGATGTTTGTGAGCTCTAGAGATGAAATAATATCCGAAGAAACCTATCGATACCCGTTACACATGAGATGACCCCCACATCCTTTGTCAAAATAAAAAACTCCCCGATCAATGCATTTCACTCTTCGGTGCAACGCACGGGCACCTTACTACTATAGATTAGTACGACAAAAAATTGAACTAACATTATATATAGTACGATAAATGCTGATGCATGTCACCTAAAATTATATCATTCAAAACTATGTTCAAATACGAATCCAACGATATAGTTTTTGTTGACATGCACTAACATTTTGTCAGTTAAATCTTTAGTCAAATTCAATGGGGGACTAATAAACCATGACCAATGTAGTACAAGTGTAGAGGGCGGCGCTGCACGGGAGTCTCATCTCTCACCCCGCTCGTGGCGCGGCAGTAAAGCCGTCATATCACAAAACCCAACCACTCCCAGTAATAAGTGGCCTGGTAAAATAAACGGACAAGCAACCATCACATCACTCCGTCTTTTTTGCATTTCATCTTTCTGCATTTACTTTCTCCGGTTTATCTCGCACACTCGATCCCTAGCTACTACTCCTAGGGCCAGTTCTTTTGGCGGCTTCCCCAGCTTTTCCCACAAGACTAGTCACAGTGGATAGTAACAATAAGGCGCCTCACTCATTTATTTGGGCTTCTAAACTACTACTCCATCCTGGTTTATTCCTCACCATTGTAATTTGTGCTAAATTTTGACCAAAGATTTAACTGGTTTATTCCTCACCATTGTAATCCCTCCGTCTAGGTGTGTAAGTCATCTTACGAAAACCAAATAATACCAAAACACTTAGGCGCGGTGCATTAACTTCTACTCCGTACCTCGTTTCTTGTTTCTTGACATATCAACCAATAAGAGATAAAGAGTGTGCATGCTTTTAATGACTTGAGATATCAAACACGACATGCAGTGGTTAGTTCATTGCATGCAATACTATTAATTAGCAAATAAACATTAACGTTTCTCGTTTTCTCCTCCTCCTTGGTCACGGTGCACAGCCTAAGATGACTTACTCACCTAGATGGATGGAGTAGTGCATGTGACATGCACTAACATTTCATTAGTTAAATTTATGATCAAAATTTGACACATATTACAATGGGGACCAATAAACCAGGACGGAGGTAGTAGTTATGGGATTACTAATCTAGAAGCCTAAAAGAACTGGCCCCTGGTACTCCTACTAGTAGTAGTACTCAAGTTGGAATTCCAATTGCACGGCACAACTTGTTAGGCAAAAAATTCGATACAGGGTGTAGGAAGCGGTTTGGGAATTTGCATGCCTTTCCAACCAGTGAGATACTCCGTACAAAGTACGACAGAGAAGGAAGCTAAAAGTAAACAATCAAACGAGCATTTTTGCATTTGTTTTGGATTGAATCGTTTCACAAGCTTGACTAGTACTGTTTTTCTACTTTTACAAAAACCGCATCGTAATGTTAAAACGTGCATTTGCACGTACATAAGTAATAGTAGTACTCCCTCCGTCTAGGTGTATAAGTCATCCCTCCTTCTTGGTCACGGTGCACAACCAAAGATGACTTATTGACTTGGATGGAGGGAGTAGCACAGTCTGCAAGCATATATCGAGAGAGACGTGTAGTGCGATAGTATATAGTAAAGTTTGTGCTATATGCACGTACTTGCAAAATGCGTACGAATACACAAGGTTTCCAAACTTTCCCTTTTACATACTTAATTAAGGACGCTAAAAATTCCTGAATGTTCGGGATTTATCATTTGCGTCCCAAAACTAATGAGATCGCCTTACGAAACAAAAAATATACTCCTCCTAAAAGCCACGGCGCTCGCAGGAGCGCTTGCGGCGTGCCACGAGTGCCCTGGTGCGCGGCCGTTTCCCAGCGCGCCGACACAACGCCTCTTCCTCAGCCTCGCAACTCGCGAGGTGCTGATTGGCGGCTTGCCGGCGGGCGAGCGCGATCTCACCGGTGTGGTGATCCGGCGCCAACAGGTACTCCTCCTCGCTGGAAGCGTGCACCCGGTCCACGTACCGCCAAGCGTAGATGAGGCGCTTGGGCCCGACTGCGCTTAGGGCGTCGGCACGGGTGTCCTCCGCCACCCTCACGGCCCTCGCATGAGCCTTCTGCCAAAGAGCCAATTGCCTGACTCTCTCGGACGCGACATAGGCCTCCCAGGCAGCTTGTTCCGCGGTGCGCTTCTCTTCCTCGACCTTCTTCTCTGCCTCTATTTTGGCGCACTCTGCTAGAGGCAAAGCCTCCCACAAGGCGATATCCATTTCTTTCCCAAGCTCCTCAAGGCTGGGGGGCTCAGCGGGCGGCGCGGCGTTCTCCTCGTAGCGGGGAGCCGACGCGTCCTCCGGCGCGCGTGCTGGCGAGATTGGGAACGCCGACGCGTCCACCTCGACGCGTCGCGGCGAGGAGCGGAACGCCGACGCGTCCTCCTCGACTAGTGTGACGCCCGGATAACTAAGCTACAGTAATCCCACGATAGCCACGTTAACGATGCCACGTCAGCACGATTATTGTTGCTAACCTTGCGTTAGTTCGAAACCGATTATAATTCAAAATTCAAAATTAAGCCAACAATAAAAGTTTTCAACTATTAAAACTAAAATGTTCAATAAATAGTAGATAAAACAGAGGCTATGATAAAATTGTAAACAGCATTAATGAAATTTAATAAGTGACTTTAACAACCTCAAACAGTGGCTGAAAACATTATTTAATAACTTTTTAATTAATACAAAATAAATACGAAATGATAATTAACCCAAACTAGTTTTTAGTGGTAGGATTTATTGTGCTGTGATTTGTGGGCCAGCTCTCATATTTTACAAAACTCTTTTGGTGCCCAAACAATTAGCCAAAATAGAAGAAAATAAGAAAAGTAAAACAAACAAAACTAACAAAAAAATAAAAAAAATAAAGGACCCCCCACTGGGCCAACCGGCCCAGCTGGCAGCCAGCCCAGCCCACCACGACCTCCTCCTTCTCCCCCGTTCTCTGTTCAAGCGACCGAGGCGCACCCACCGTCGCCGCCGAGCCAGCTCGCCGACAGCGCTACTTGGTGGATAAGGCCTCCACCGAGCCCCCCCAGATATTTCCTCCCCACCTACCTCCACCCACTCCCCTCTCCATCTCGGCCGCTCTCTCTCTCTGCTCCCCCCTCGCCTGAGCGAGATCACCGCCGAAGCCTCGCCGTAGGCGTGGCCCCGACGACCGTTCGTCGAGCCGCCGAGTCCCCGAGCTCCCTCTACGTCGTCCTCGTCGACCCCGCGCTTCAGGACGAGCTGGAGTGCCCTGCAGCGGCCGGGTCAAGCTTTTCCCCAACCTCGGTCGCCGCCGCCCGCCGCGATTGATCCCGCCTCCCCTCTGCGCTCCCGTTCACTCGAGGGCCTCCGTGTGCCGCGCCGTAAGCCTCCGCCCCCTCCTCCTTCCTCTGGTTCCTCCTCATGCACCGTAGATGGCTCGCGGTGCCGCCGTCACCATTGCCGCATGCGGCCTCGTCCGCGAGCTCGTTGCGCTCACCCCGTCCATCTCCGAGCCAAGCCGTGGCCTCCGTCGAGTTGCCGGAGGTCCGTAGAGCCCGCTAGCGTCGTTTGTTAGCTAGAACGCAGCCCGTAGCGTGGTTTTCGGAGATGCCCGTATTCCAGCGCCGCCCGTGGTCGTCATTGAGCTCCACTCCGGCCACCCCCGCTCCTGGGATCACTCTAGATCGACGCGGGACGATCTACTCGTTCGAACGCCACCAAAAACGCGCGGAATGGTGCACTGTGCTGGAAATCCGAGCAACTCCGGCGAACTTCCTCAGCTGGAATGGTCGCCTGCGTGATTCTGGCGACGTCACCGACGTGGCACCCGCGTGGCACCGCCTGGGCCACTGACTGGTGGACCCAGGGGCCCCCCTTGACTTGTTGACCGCGATCAACGTGCTGACTGGGCGGCCCCCAGCCACTGACATGCGCCCCCCCTCTGTTAATTAGTCTAACAAATGTTTTATAAATAAAAGTAATTAGATTAACTAATCACTCACTGACACCCGGGGCCCACACCCCTAATTAACCCTGCTAGATTAGTTTAATCCACTGTTATACTAGCGGAGGCTGACATGCGGGTCCCACAGGACCCACATGTCAAGTTTGACCTGGTCAGCCGACCAGCTAGCTGCTGATGTCGTCCTCGCATCATGCTGACGTCATTTCTCTTTCTCTGTATAATTCTATTAAATCAAATAATTTCAGAAAATGTTTAAAACTTAGAAAAATCATATAAAATAAACCGTAGCTCGGATGAAAATGTTTTCTATATGAAAATTGCTTAGAAAAATCCAACGAATCCGAATACGCGGTCCGTTCATTTGTCACATGCCCCTAGCATAGCGAACCTGCAACATTTCACCTTCGGCTCATCTGTCCGAAAACGTGAAACACGAGGATACTTTCCCGGATGTTTCCCCCTTTCGCCGGTATCACCTACTACCGCGTTTGGGCACACCTAACACCGCTCATTGTCATGTCATGCATCGTCATGCTTATGTTTGCATTGCATTTACTGTTTCTTCCCCCTTTTCTCTCCGGTAGACTACGAGACCGACGCTGCTGCTGCCCAGTTCGACTACAGAGTTGACGACCCCCTCCTTCTTGGCAGAGCAACCAGGCAAGCCCCCCCCCCTTGATCACCAGATATCGCCTACTCTTCTCTATACTGCTTGCATTAGAAGAGTGTAGCATGTTACTGCTTTCGGTTAATCCTATTCTGCTGCATAGCCTGTCATTGTTGCTACAGTTGTTACCCTTACCTGCTACCCTACTGCTTAGTATAGGATGCTAGTGTTCCCTCAGTGGCCCTACACTCTTGTCCGTCTGCCATGCTATACTACTGGGCCGTGATCACTTCGGGAGGTGATCACGGGTATATACTATATACTTTATATACATGACACATGTGGTGACTAAAGTCGGGTCGGCTCGTTGAGTACCCGCCAGTGATTCTGATGAGGGGGCTGAAAGGACAGGTGGCGCCATCCCGGTAGAGGTGGGCCTGGGTTCCTGACGGCCCCCGACTGTTACTTTATGGCGGAGCGACAGGGCAGGTTGAGACCACCTTCGCGGATACTTAACACGCTTAACGAGATCTTGGTATTTGATCTGAGTCTGGCCATTTGGTCTATACGCACTAACCAACTACGCGGGAACAGTTATGGGCACTCGACGTCGTGGTATCAGCCGAAGCTCTTCTTGACGTCAGCGACGGAGCGGCGCGCGCCGGATTGGACTGGAACGCCTGCTAGGCTAGGTCTGCTTCCGGCCGGGTACGCAACGTGCAGGTGTGCAATGGGCGATGGGCCCAGACCCCTGCGTGCATAGGATTTAGACCGGCGTGCTGACCTCTCTGTTGTGCCTAGGTGGGGCTACGACGTGTTGATCTTCCGCGGTCGGGCATGACCCAGAAAAGTGTGTCCGGCCAAATGGGATCGAGCGTGTTGGGTTATGTGGTGCACCCCTGTACGGAAGTTTATCTATTCGAATAGCCGTGTCCCTCGGTAAAAGGACGACCCACAGTTGTACCTTGACCTTATGACAACTAGAACTGGATACTTAATAAAACACACCCTTCCAAGTGCCAGATATAACCCGGTGATCGCTCTCTAACAGGGCGACGAGGAGGGGATTGCCGGGTAGGATTATGCTATGCGATGCTACTTGGTGAACTTAGCATCTACTCTCTTCTACATGCTGCAAGATGGAGGTGGCCAGAAGCGTAGTCTTCGACCGGATTAGCTATCCCCCTCTTATTCTGGCATTTTGCAGTTCAGTCCACTGATATGGCCCTTTACACATATACCCATGCATATGTAGTGTAGCTCCTTGCTTGCGAGTACTTTGGATGAGTACTCACGGTTGCTTTTCTCCCTCTTTTCCCCTTTCTATACCTGATTGTCGCAACCAGATGCTGGAGTCCAGGAGCTAGAGATCCCGAGGATGATTCTACATGGAGTTCGGCTTCGAGGAGTAGTTAGGAGGTCCCAGGCAGGAGGCCTTGCCTTTTCGATCGTTGCTACTTTTGTGCTAGCCTTCTTAAGGAAAACTTGTTTAACTTATGTCTGTACTTAGATATTGTTGCTTCCGCTGATTCGTCTATGATCGAGCACTTGTATTCGAGCCCTCGAGGCCCCTGGCTTGTAATTATGATATCTTCCTGTGAGACCCTGATCTTGATCGTACACATTTGCGTGCATGATTAGTGTACGATTGAATCGGGGGCGTCACAACTAGTGGCGGCGAGGAACGGAACGGCGACACGTCGCGTCGCGGCGAGGAGCGGAACACCGACGCGTCCTCCTCGACTAGTGGCGGCGAGGAACGAAACGGCAACGCGTGACCGTCCGCGCGGTGCAGCGAGGGGCTCTAGGGCTTGGGAGGGGCGATGCCATGGTGGTCGACGTGAGAGGGAGGGGGAGGAGATAGCGATGAACGTGAACGTGAGGGGGAGGAGATAGCGATGTCATGGGAGGCGCAGTATTTATAGCGAGCAATGGCACACCTACGTAAGATATGGACTGAGCTGCACTGACTTAACTGCAGGTCCAGTTGCGTCACTAACATGTGGGCCAGACCCCTGTTGGGCCCATATGTCAGTGACCCAATGCACCTGCAGGTAAGTAACAGCTACGTGGGCATATTTGTTGGAGTAAATTACGGGGGAGTGAAGGGGTGGAAATATGGCTGGTCACAACGGATTGGATGAGCGTGGGGGGAGGAGAGTCATGCATGCAGATTTTTTCACACGGGGTGGAGTGGTGGGATCGCCGGAGGGAGAAGGAGAGTTTGGCAGGCATATTGTTTCCACACATGGAGAGGAAAAGATTTGGAGACGATCGGGCTTCCTGCAGGTATGGGGAACGGTGCATAATAAGTCATCTGCATGTCGGGCTAGGTATAGTCTCAAGTCATTAAAAACATACACGCCCCACACATGTTCATATTTCAAGGTGCACTAAATTATTGCATGCGATGATTAAGGCTGGCCATAATGGTGGTATCTTAGCTGGTATCGTGCACACGGGAATAGCAAACATGCTGATGTGGCAAAGAATTAAAGAAGAGAGGGGGGTTAGAGTAACTACTGTTCATGCATGCATTGGTAAACACATTTTTTTGTGAAGAACGACAGCACTAGTTGAGTACTTTTGCAGACTTCAAAAACTATTCCACCGCCTCTACTGTCTTGCTAAGAGTAGGTGAAAATTTTGAATCGAGCCCTTTAAACTAGAAGGGAGGTAGTGGTACTCTATGGCTGGTCATAGTGGGGAGTAACTTAGACTAGTAACATGCATATGTTACTAGTCTATGTTACTATAACCATCTCTCTCTTCTTTAATTGCCTACCACATTAGCATGTTTGCGAGTCCCAAGTGCATGATACTACTTATGTTACCCACACTATGGCCAGCCTAATAGCTAACCTTGTTGTGATGACAAGATAGGACATGGCACGCACCTGGACGGAGGAACTAGTCTGCATTGTGCATTTAAGTTTTGTCTGAAGTCAATGTACCTCTACTTTCACCAGATTTATAGAAAAATGTGTCAACATTCACAATGTCAAATCAATATTTTTACACTCATTATAAAACATAGTTCTTATACTCATTATAATCAGTATTGTAGATATTGATATTTTTAGTATAAATTTGGTCGTGGGATTTCATTGATGCCTGTCAAAGCATGGAGGAAGCGGAGCTTAGGGCTTGCATTGCCGGTCTCTACATAGGTATTTCTCTTCATAATCCTACAATTTTAGAGACTGATTGCGCTTTTGTGGTAGCGTCTCTTGCATCGGGGGACTATGACAGGTCTGCTATGTGTGACCTGAAGATGAAAGCGTTGAGCATCTCGAAGTTGATCAACAATCTTCAATTGTCAAAGATTAGCCATTCGTCCAATAAGGTGGCACACTTAATCGCTAAGTATAGCTTTGACAATAGATTAGATGGTATTCTTGTAAATAACATACCGCCCTGTGTGGTGAATATTGTATCGAATGAGTGTACTGGTGTGGCTGGTTAATTAATATAAGGTGGTGTTCAAAAAAAGTATAAATTTGGTCAAACACTTTGCAAACGGTTGACGGGAGTAAAAAGGACCAGAGGGAGTATCATGCATGCGGAGTAGGCAAAAAAATTGCTTGTCTAAAAAAAGGCAAAAAAATTGCTCATTTATACCCGGTCGAAGTCTCAAAGGGCGCGACCGCGCGAGGGAGGCGAAGGTCGTGGGAGGCGCGACGTTTGACGGAATTAAGTGAAGTTACATCCATGCGCCGGCATGGCGTGCGAATAGGCAGAAGCTATACCGTCAGGCCTACGATATGGGTCTAGTAGACATGACATCTAGTGGGTCCCGCATAGTTCTCGAGAACTCTTTGGGGGCTTGCAGCCGTTTATCCATCGGGCAAGCCAGCAACCCCACGCCGTTCGCACGCCCTACTCGTCCCCGTCTTCTACCTTACAACAGTTCACTCCCAGTCGTCCCATCCTTTCACATTAGTTCGCTCCCAGTTTTTTTTGCGGGGTACAACAGTTCAACTTCTCCTAACCCTCCTCCAAAATCCATGGCCTCCCAAATCTCCATGGTCGCCGCTGAGTACCAGGTTAGAGCCATCACCGGCGATCAGTTCATCGTCATCTACACACGTGGATCCGAGACGGTGAAAGCATGGCTTGCTCGCTTCCTACGCATGTTCAACAGTTCAACGGATGAGTGGGTCGCTGGGCTAGATGTTGAGCACACCACAGTCCTGGGACGAGAGAAGGATCTAAAGGACGAAGAGAGGAAGAAGCCCGCCGTGATCCAGGTTTGTGTACATAACGTTTGCTTGGTCTACCACATATGCCATGCCGACGTTGAGTGCCAGGATTTTAAGAACTTCCTCAAGGACAAAAGAGTGAAATTCGTTACTGTAGGCTTTAAGAATGACAGGGATGTCCTGCGTCGGATAGGTCTCGTTGTAGGCCAGCCCTTCGATCTCTAGAAGGCAAGCCTGGTGTCCTCCTCTCAACCTTCAATGCTGACCCTGGCAGCAGCCATGATTGATCCTTCGTACGCTAAACTGAAGAAACCTCATCACGAGTTTCATCATGCATGGGAGTCGAAGACATTAGATGAAGATCACATCCTGTACGCAGCAATGGATGCCTACCTTTGTTTAAATATCTACAAGGGTTGGATGAAGAAGCAGAGCCCAGTGTCCGGTTCAAGCAAAGAAGCGTCGGCGAAGAGGAAGAGGAAGAGGGACGAGGACGAAGTCGAGGACGTGGACTCGGACTCCGAGTAGGTGGCAGTGCCGTCGCTCATGCTGGTTCTACTGCAGTGTCAAGCGGACTAGTTGCTTAGTTTATTTTCAAGGGTGTGTTGTGATGAGGCCCCAACAGAACTATGTTTCTGTTCTTTCTCGTTATTTGAACTCTTTAGTACGTATAGTAGTACTAGTACTATGTCTTACTACTGTTCTTCTTGCAGTTGGTACTACTGCTCGTATCTTCGTGTTCCTACTGTACTTAATACGTTCGTACTAGTAGTATAATTTGGGTCAGTCGATTTGTGAAAGAAGTTTGACGGAGTGAAGGAAGAAGACGACAGAAGAGGTGGAAGAAGCCCTTCTAGCCATCCATGTTGCATCAAACGGCTCACATGAGTCGACTGACCCAAATTGCTCCTTCAGATTGCAGGATCCACGTGGCATTCAAGGTCTCGAAGGTAGATTCCGCGTCCACACCCGGTTTGCGGGCTCGACGCGCGCGCGACCGGCTTCCGCCGCGACAGCCACCATGCGCGCCTCCTCCGCGTGGGCGGAGACGACAATGACACGCTAGTTCCTCCTCGCCGGCGTGCTGGAGCACGCGCTCGTCCTCCTCTTCGTACGCTGCGTGCATAGACGCGGCTCCACCAGCTGCTCGCATGCTTGGCAGCGCGGCGGCATCGCGAGGAGGGACTGCAGACAACGTGAGCGGGCGAGCCTTCGGCTTCATGGCACAGGGATGGCGGCGACACGGCGGTGATGGGCGAGAAATTGTTGGCCGGAGCAGGCGGGCGCTGGCATGCGCAACGGCGGCGGCGGCATATTGATGAGTGCATGTGTGGGAGCTTACTTTAGTTTTATATATAAGGTTGGTCAAACTTAAAAGAAAACCGTACTAGTACACGTAAACATTAGACTTAGGCAGCGCTTTATTAGTTAGTACCACTGCCACGATATGGAATCCTGTGCAAGCGCGTGAACCGCAGCCGCGCAGTCGATCGAACGGTGCGTCACCATGTCGCGCTCGAAGGACATCCACCAGACCTTTTTGTGTGTGTGAAAACAATCCTCGAATATTACTCAACTTTTTTTCCTGTGAAAGTTCTTGACGCTGCAATATTTCCATATATTTGAATTTAGCTCCAGTTCGTGTTTATTTGGATTTGGATGTTTTAGGTGCGCCCTAGTTTTTTTTAATACTGATTTTGTGTGTGTGACTGAGAGAGAACGTGTGTATGTGTCCATATGTGTGTTGTGGCGGAAGGGCAATGTGGAGACGGTGTGCGTGTGATACAGACATAGAGAGGTGTGAATGTGCAAATGATCATGCATGAGTGAGACATAGACAGATGCTGATACCTTGTGTATACATGAGACAACGGTCTTCTAGTTTATTGTGTGTGAGAGAGAGAGAGAGAGAGAGGGAGAGAGAGACAGAGAGAGGAGCATCCGTAACACAACAACCATCTCTCTCGATTCGTCCGTCCCTTGCACGGTTGCATGCAACACATGCATCAATGCGCACATTTTGACACCCTCACCCGGCCCCTGCCCACCTCAAGGCCCGCACAATCTCTTCGTGAATACCCATTTGTCTCCTTAGGTTTGTTTTCTCTCAATATCTCTCTCTCTCTCTCTCACACACACACAGAGACACACGCAGCACAACACACACACACACACACACTCCCCCGAGCACACAATTCATCCCCATCCAAGGTTATACGGCGACCACTCTCGCTTGTGCTTCTTTGCACCCCAACATGCACAACACCTCAATCTTCAAAGAGGGCATCGAGCAGATCGAAGACGGCGACCACACCACGCTAGAGAATGCGGGGTCATTTGGAAGCAGGGTGATGTGACGACGGCTGACTGACTCCTCCCCCACCCTCTCTCTCTTGCACAAAATTACCAATCCCTCTCTCCCCCACACAAAATTGTCAATCCCTCAACCCACAAGATCCTTCCCCTCTCGTCCATGTTTTTCCAGCTCTCTCATCAAACATGTTGTATCTTCTCCTTCCACGTATACAGAATCCAGATGCACACGCATCTCATGTATATTACATGTATCCATCTTTCTCACAGACCTAACTTCTTCCTCTCTCTTTCTCTCTCTCTCTCTCTCTCT
>NC_057811.1:137064464-137071766 GCF_018294505.1 Triticum aestivum | reverse complement strand
TGTCTCGTTAGGTTTGTCTCCTACTCTCTCGTCCACATACATACAATCTTTCCCGCCCTATCTGCTCCATCTTCAAAAGCTCTCTCTGCACGTTTCATTCACACATTGGGATATGTCAAAATGTTGCTTCTATAATGGCTGATGTAGAGTTATGGTTGTTTTTGTTGCATCCTACAAAGTAATAACTATGAAATGCATTTAGATTCTCATTTGACTGGGATTATGTGAGTTTGAGCATGTTGTGAAGTACTATAGACCTTGTATACATCTTGGGATTCGACAATGATTGTAACTATTGAATTGTATAGACCATTACATTCGAAGTCAATAGCCTAGTATATTTATTTCACAATTTCAACAAATGATTAGTTCACTACAAACTAAGAAAACAAATGTGTACTCCCTCCATTTTTATTTAAGTCTGCGTATTAGCATTGGTCAAAGTCAAGTTTTGTAAACTCTCAGAAAGCTTATAACAAAAAATATTAACATATACAATAACAAATAAATACCATTAGATTCATTATTGAATGTACTTTCACATCATACATATTTGTTATGGTAAATGTTTATATTTTTTTATAAACTTGGTCAAACTTTAGGAAGTTTGACTTCGGTCAAACCTAATATGCAGAGTTTACTACAACTACTCGCTAGTTGCTTAGCCGAATCACTCAACACGCCACATGGGGAGTCCAGTGTCACAAAATTTTGAGGTCGGCGGGAGATTCGAGCAGTGGGAAGTTACCATCATAGCCTTCGGAACAGGCCTACGGATGACGCTTGGTAGGGGGCTGTTTTCGTAACTTCAGGTTCACCCTACCCAGCCAACCCCACCCCGGCACCCAGAGTAGTACACCTGAATACTCCCCATTTTCCATCCCCACCACAAAATAGACTTCTCCACGGCACCGTAGCCTTCGTGCTCCTCCCCTTTACATCGGCGCACTCGTCCACCGCAGCGCATCTGCCTCATCGACGACCACGTACGCCGCACTGGAGCCGGTCCACCGTTGTCGTCGTACACGGAGCCTCTTCCCCGGCATCGTCTTCCACGGTCTCGGATCTGCTTCCCGGAAGCCGACGCCAAGCGCAGAAGTACCACCGTCGTGGACAATGAACTGACTCCCGTTGCCGACCATGACTCACAGAGGCCGCCGCGACCATCGTTCTCCTCCTCGATTGGTAATGTGTGTATTGAATCACTTAGCAGTACATGTGCAGTTCCAATTTTGTTCATACCTACCCTTCAAATTTCCTGGGTGGTAATGTTCTCGTAAAAGTAATTGGTTATGGCCTCCATTGTCCAATAGAATATCAGCTTGTAATTGTGCGTCGCTCCTGTATCGCGCTAGTAGAGAAGAGAGTAGAGATAGCAGAGACGTCGGGAAAGGATCGCGCGCGCGGGAAAAAGCGGCCGGGCGTGCGCTAGTTTTGGCGCGCGGCGTCCGACGCGCTTTATAAAATCCAACGCCCTCCCACCGCTCTGTGCCTTGCCACCGCTCTCTCCCCGCTCTGTGCCTCGCCACCGCTCTCTCCCCGCTCTTTTTCGCATCGCCGCCGCCGCACCACCATGCCGCCGCGTCGCCGGGAAACTTGGGGATACCGCGGCGTCCGGGCGCGCCCCTCCGGCGGCTTCTCTGCCGAGATCTGGTTCCACGGGATGCGCCTCGGCCTCGGCAATTTCGACACCGCCAACGAGGCCTCGTAGAACATTGAACTTCCCCAACGTGCCGACACGGGAGCGGGTGCAGGAGCTCGCGCCTCTGCCGCGGCTTAGGGCGCTATGGCGCCAACACTTCCGGCAGGACATCATCAATGAGCGCGAGTTCTACACGCAAAGGAGGGCGAAGAGGGATAAGAGGAGGGCGGAGCGAGCCACCTATCGCGAGGACAAGCATAGGCGAAAAGCGGACGCTCAATTCAACATGAGGCTAGGAGCAGCGTCGCCCTGGGAATCCGACGACGATCGGTATCTTCATGCCTACAGTCAGACGTCGGAGGAGGACATCACCGAGGAGGAGTCGGACGACGAGGAGTAGTTGAATTATATTTTTTTATCTATCTATGCTGAGAACTATCCTCTACTCTCTAGTATCTACTTCTCGATCTCAGCACTGTAAACGCTTTTTTAAAGCACCGCGCGTTGCGATTCTGTTGGAGATGCTCTAACATGGCAGACGAGTGCTTTAATGTTGCCCACAAGATGCGCGAGTATTACTAGTAGTATATTTTTCTTGCCATGTTGAGATTTTAAAACCACGAGTGCGAACATGCAGAGGAGCAATGAAGACCAAACACGGGATATTCGGGACATCTTCAAGGAGCGTGGCAAGTTAAAGAGGAGCTGCACTGAACCTGTAAAACGAGCTTTGGTAAGTAACACCCTTTCAATTACTTTCGTGTAGCCTCATGTTCTTCGATGTGTATATGTTGTAGTTTCTGTTTCTCTTAAGCATGGTGTTCTTCGATGTGTAATAAGAAGAGTCTTAATCGTCCTAATGCTTTCGTTTTTAGCTTGATGTAGGAAGTGGGTGTTCTCACCTTGTAGTCTGTTTTTATTTTTATTTTTTTCCTTTTGAATTCACTTCTTCGAGTTCTGTTTATCTGGCTTCTACTAAATGGATCTAGGTTGCTCTGAGTATTGATCTAAAAAAGAAGTAACTTCATGTCAGGATGCAGTTCCTGCGAGGAGGGAAGTATGGTCAACCTCGAGATCATGTTTCCAAAATGAGGCTGGATTACAGACAAGGTGCCAGTTCCCTAATGATGCTGAATTTGACACAAGGTGCAAATTCCCAGATGATGCTGGATTACACACAAGCCAGGTGGAGTCGTCAGCTGTTCATGTCCTCATGGCATTAGTAAAGGATGAAAGAAAGCGTGCAGCTGCCCTTGAGAATGTAGCTGAGTTCCTGAAGAAGCGAAAAGAGCAATCAGATGCTCTCTTCACCCAAGCCAAAGAAGAGATGGAAGAAGCCAGAAATAAGCTAGCAGAGGCAGAGCAGGCTAGGCGTCTCCTACTATCTAAAACTGTTGTCAATACAAAATTTCCTTCATAATAGCTAGGTTCAAATGTTTATCCAGTCAGCGTGCCTGTTGTGATGTCCGTGCATCTATTGATGTGGCACAAAATGTTTTTTCCGGGTCATGTAATAATAGCAATTACTTTCCAAACAACAACAGACGAAGCATTGGACATGGTATAGTTCACGCGCAAGCCCGACATTCCAAGTTCAACTTCCACATCAAACTCATGTTCACAGATATCTGCACATTCATACATAATGTCCACAACCATGATTCACTTCAAAGCCAAAAAAAATGTGAGGAGAGTTATAAATAAAGAAAATCCTCTACTAGTTCCTGCTACCAGTGCGAGCACAACAAGTCAAGACCATGCGTAAATTAATTATATTTTAGTCATTTTTTTGTTCTAAAATGCCTGCCGGCTCGCGGAAGGACGTGTTGCCGGCACACGCGCGGATTCAATGAAGGCAGGCGGGGCAGTCTTAAGCTGGTTGCACGCGGCGAGGAGGCGTGCTCAGCCGGGCCTGCAGCGAGTGCGACCCTCTTGGCCGGCGCGCCGGTTCAATGCATGCGCTATGAGAGGTCGCGTCCGTGTCAGAGCAATCACTCCCTCCAGTCCTTTTTTGTTTGGGTATAACAAAATCTCGTTTTCCATTCACATTTTACAAGTAAAATTCGTGGACAAACTTTGACCCATAATGGAGGTAGTAGTTTTTTTTAATCAAAGAAGGGTTTCCCCTTTCGATTTTCATTACTGAAAACCAGCATCTAAATCTAAACCATAGTATTTGCCCTAGAACTACCAGGTTCAACATCTCGCAACATAAACCCATACAACCTCCATCGCAAAAAAAACCATACAACCATACGCCAAGGAGGTACGTAGTACTATGAATTCCATTTTCGCTCCATACCAATCGTTCTAAAACCTACTTACTACTTATAACGCGCCATTGAAAATCGGAACTCTTAACCCCGCTAAAAAAAGATATTTAAACGTGGCTACTCGATATGTGGCAACTGGCGAGCCACCGCGCTCCAAGTCGTTCACCTGTGGTCCTGACCATCAACTCCTACGGATCAAATTATTACGCGAGTTGACAATCCTACAAAGGTGCTCCACCACGTACCCGGTACCCGCGAATGCAGCAATCGTGCACCTAGGGTTTTAGGGTTTATTTGTTAATGTCGCCTTTACGTAACACTCATGTGTGCGAGACAGCGAGAGACCGACTTCGTGCGTGCGCCTCTTCTCTTTGTATATGTACTCCACCGTTTGTCTGGTGTCCAAAAAATTACAAAAACTACTAGCAATATGCCAATGCGTTGCCACACGATCAAAGTAGATTAATACATATTCACCGATTTGATAGAAAAAAAGTCTAGTTTTGAAATACGTATATCACTAAAAATATGTTATGTTTCACTCAAAATATATTCCTTTGGCGGTTTTGATGAGATAAGGGAGGAATGTTGTTGGTTTCAAGATTCGAGAAGTGGTATATGTCTAATTTCTACTCTTACTAGCAAGATGCCCGTGCGTTGCACGGAACATCAAGATCTTGTGGGAGAAAAGGATGAACGAGGGAAGGTCTTATCTGCTAATGTGGTGAAGAGTGCAGGTAAATTGCCATATTTTCCTTCCTATCCGTCAGATATAAATCGGACGACCTACATTGCAGGATGGCAGGCCCACCATCATCACCAACTCTATTTTTTATCCCTACTCTTATAAAAAGCATTGTCGGTGATGATCGTGTGCCTGCCATCCTGCAATATAGGCCGTTCGATCTATATCTGACGGATAGGAAGGAAACTATGGCAATTTTGCAAAAAGATACCCACACCCCTCTCCACATTTTCAAATAAGGCCTTCCCTCGTTCATCCTTTTCTCCCACAAGATAAACTACTCATACAAATGCATCTTGATGTTCCGTTCAACGCATGGGCATCTTGCTAGTTGTTGCAAAAAGCCCATGTGTATGTGAGAGAGAGGGAGAGTGGAGGAGGACGGCGTGCATGTGTGACAAAGACACAAGGAGTGTGTGTGCGATAGGTATCACCTTAAAATGAGGCGATAGTGTGTGTGTGCACGATCGAGAGGGCATGTCTCAAGAAGGGAAGAAAAATCTACATCGATACAAGGAGCGGGAGAGAGACATGTATGCGATGGTGGAAGCACGAGTGTGCGGGTGTATAAACCTATCTAGAGGCTAGCTAGTCGATAAATGTTTGTGAGAGAAATACGAGTCGGGGTGCGAAAGCGAGAGTTTTGTGTGTGTGAGAGAGAGACGGTAGTCGGGAAGGGGAGTGGAAGCAGGAGTTGTGTGTGTGTGTGTGTCTGTGAGAGAGAGGAGACGGTAGTCGGGGTTGTGTGATCGGTAAACAAATGAATAATGTCAGTCTAGGATGGAGACGAAAAGGAGACCGCAACAAATGTTGTGTCTACAGGAGAGAGAGAGAGAGAGAGAGAGAGAGTAATTTTAGTGGTATGAGTCATATGTAGAGACATATAGGGTGTGTGAGATAATCCCATAGAGAGAAAGACAAAGTGAAAGACGAGTGGCGACTGTGTGTGTGGCGGTGAAAAAGAAAGCTTAGGTACCGAGTGATACCAGAGAACAGTAGAGACGTGAGAGATAATGAAAACTGTGTAATGTATAATGATAGGGAGAGTGTGACACTTCTCAAGGGAGACGTCGAGAGACCATGTTTGCGAGGATAGGAGAAACATGAAGTGAGCGTGCGAGTGAGCTGGAGAAAAGAGAGTGATAGCTACCTGAAGGAGCATGCATGCGAGAGAGATGGGCGTGAAAGGAGTGAACAAAAAATGGATTCAAATATTTGAATTCGAGATGATGATACATGTAATCCATACTCGAACCAAAATTGATCTATCAAACATGCATACTCATATGAATTCACGCACATCTATGTTATTTAATATGTAGATATTACTGATCCATACATTTTAGTAGAACATAATTTGGTTAAATTTTTTCGAATTCAACCTTAAGATTTCGAGATCGCTGTATTTGTAAATCATATTATACATATAAAGGAGCAGAATTCTTTGTTGTGCTTTTGAAAGTATATATAAAAAATGATGTATATAGAATGTAATTCCAATTGAAAATGGATCCCACCCGAAAAAAATAGAATACAAACCTGATTCGAATTGAGTTGGCACGGTAAACGTGCACTCTGCAAAATTTGAACGAAGCGGGGAAAGTCGCAGTAACCGCCCGAAACCAAAATCTGCGAGATGGAAATCACTACTGCCTATCCCTGCCACGCAAAGCCTATCTGCTGGATTTCTATAGGTTTCGATAGGGGTAGGTTTGTAATTTCACCCAAACGTGACGTAACCGCCTCTCACCCGGATTCATACACGGTGGGCGCCAAAACACAGTGTGTCCTCGGCCGAAATCGACTCCCTCCCCGATTCATATTCATACACGGTGGGCACCAAAAACAAACTCTCGTCGGCAAATATTCGGTGTATGCGAGGTTACCGTCCTATCCCCAACCGACTAATGTTGCTGTGATGTAGTAGAAATTTGAAACGGGGGCTAAGTTTGTAAATTTCCTTGCATTTGAGACAAGCGCGCCCTGAATACATGGTTCCCCTTTCCTCTCTACCTCCCTTTTCCCCATTTGTACTCTGTGGGCACCAAAACACCCTCTCCACCCCACCCTCCTCCGTCCGCCGCCGTCCGCCACCCCATCCACCGCCGTCCTCCTCCACCATGCCGGAGCTGATACCCCGACGCCGCCGTCCATTACAAGAGATCGACCTCTCTCATCCACGGCTTCGGACCGGGATCCTTGCATCCCGTCCTCTCGCTTCATCCCCGTCGTTGTCCACCTTGCCGGCGCCGCTCCTACGACTGTCTCATCCACCGCGCCCTGCCGCCACCGTCTACCCTCCTAGACCTGCTTCCACGCCGCCGATAGCCATCGCTACCGCAGCACCGTCAAATTCTCAACAGATGCGTACACGGCGCCGCACCAGAGGCGGTACTCTTTTCTATCTGCTCAACTTATTTATCACAGCAAGAAAATAGATCGCCACTGCTTTACTCTGATTTCTTGTCTTGGTTGCGAAGTTGCCTTTGTCTGGTTTGCACCTTCAGATCCGCCATGGCACGCTCAACACTATACTCCCAATGCTTATGGTTTTCCCCTTTTATATTCCACACTAGTTAAATCATAGTAGACTAAATTTCAAAATTGGGTCAGTCGATTTTTCAGAGCTCGCCGGAGTTCGC
>NC_057811.1:137055118-137064229 GCF_018294505.1 Triticum aestivum | reverse complement strand
TAGTTAAATCATAGTAGACTAAATTTCAAAATTGGGTCAGTCGATTTTTCAGAGCTCGCCGGAGTATAGTGGAATATAAAAGGGGCTCGGGTGGTTGTGGGGCCTCATCGAACGAAGAAAACTCGACGCGGGTGGGGGTTGGGGCGGGGGTGGGGGTGGCAGAGGAACACAAGCGGTGGGGGCCGGTGGTCCAGCCGGTGGCCCGTGCGGTGTTCTGTATGGGAAGAATCAGAGACGAGGAAGAAGAAGGGTTAGGAGACGTAGGATCTTCATCCAACCGCCTGAAATGGTCGAGAGACAGCTGGGAGTTGCATTCTTAATGCGCTCTGGTTCATCATGTGTGGGCACTGCGCAACCAACATTTTATTATCCAAAATCTGCTTGCTCTTCTTTACCATGTTCCTCTTCCGTTCTTCTTTAATATGTACTCTCTCCGTTCCTAAATACAAGTCTTTGTATAGATTCCACCATGGACTACATATGGAGCAAAATGAGTGAATCTACACTCTAAAATGTATCTGGATACATCTGTATGTGATCCATAGTGGAAATCTCTACCAAGACTCATATTTTGGAACGGAGGGAGTATGATAGTAGTACAATATGTTCCTTGTACTGAAGATGAGCAGGGACATTTGCAGTGTAGAGGTCTATACGGTCGGTTGTGATGGACACTTTGAGCCTCTTTGATTCGTAGGATCTTGTAAACATAGGAATAGGATTTGTAGTGGCCTGCCCACTTGAATCCTATAAGAATAGCATGGAAATGCGGGCAGCCGTGTCGCCTTTGAGAGTTACACTGATATTAACAGTACCGCACCTTCACTTGAAGAGAGCTGGTATCCGAAGCCTTTCTAGCCGTACCGGCAATACTAGCACATATATTCCAGCAAGTTCCACTTTGCTGATTTTACTCTGATGCTTAAGGTTTTCCCGTTATATCTACACTATGATCTGTGTAGCTGCTTTGTGTCGCACTAGCAGCAGTCCACTTTTGAAGCTAAACACTGCAATGGCTTACAAAATTGGCACCAAGGCATTGAGTGCCATTCTGGATGCAATGAAACTCATAAGCTCCCCACATGTTGATTCTTGTTCAGAATATGATCCTAATGACTATTCTAACCTCGAGGAGTCAAAGGCAGATGGCCTGTCCTGTTCACCCATCAAGGTGCATGTTCTAATTTGGCAATGTTTTATTGATTGCGGGTATCTTGCATATGTTGTCTTGCATGTCTTCTACTTTGTTGCACCGCCATCTGCTTAGTTTACTCATCATATATGTCGAGATGCCATGCCCATCCATTATCAATACATATTCCATCTGTCATCATACCATGTTTTTCCACTCAAATGCTGTTCTTGTGCATCAGACATCAAAAAGGAAGATGGTGATTGCCGAACCTGAAGGAGCACTAGCAAAGTCCTTGAAAAACGTGGTGGTGCCGAAGAAATCAGACAACACCCCACTTATGTTGGTTGTACAACCAGTGACACAAAACGTAGGACCGACTCTAGCAGACTGTACCCATACTTCACTGGCCACACCACTAGCCCCACCACACAGGACCTACACTCCAGCAAAAGGTATACCGATTTCATTTGCCATAGCACCAGCTGTACCACAGAAAAATCCCACTCCAGCAAAAAGTACAGCAAGTCCACCGGCCGAAGACCTATCCCAACTGCAGAGATGGCCAATTCCTGCAGATTGGAACCCCATTCCATTTATTCCCAGTTTAAAATACAATGCTTTCAATGTTGTTAGGGACTACGTGCATATATTCCCATCATGGGAAGATTATTGTGAAGACAAACACCATTTTCACATCTTCTTGTCCAACTTACGTGTAAGTGCTATTATTCATGGTTATTATTTTCCTGTTTTCTGCTGATTGAACACATCAATGATTTACATTACATTGTTGTAACTAGGCGAGGGTCAATCTGGATAGTCATGACGAGCAAAGCTTGCTTGTGCTTTTCAAGGAAGCATTGCAGCAGTATCGGTGTTACCTGAGGAAATCACACTTTGATGGCAAGTCTATAAACGAATTTCCGGTGAAGTCTCCTGTGCTAAATTTAGAAGACATTGAATCGAAAAACCTTGTTATGCACTGGTCTCGTTCCCAGGATGAGGTACTGTCTATGAAATCACATGACAATTTGAACTTCTACTTTTCCGCATGTGCCTTACGGATCTTTTTTGCAGGAAATCTGCTCGAAGAAGAATTCCGGTTTGACAAGAACGACAGGATATCGCAAATATGTTGCCCGCTGCTTTGCTCTTGTTAGTACCTGTTGTCCTGTATAACCGTACTTGCATACATACCTGGTTCATTATGTGATAGCAGTATGCATGATAGCTTGCTTATCAATTGTTCGCTCCAAATTATCTGATCTATATGAATGGTTACATTAGTGTAGAATATATCCAATGCCAATGTTTTTTTAGCTCTGCATTGTTCTTGTAAGTACATGTTGTCCTTTATCAGTGTACTTATAATGACAGGTAGTTGTTCATGTACCATCACTCTGCAGCTTATTTTCCTTTGCCCTCCATTTTCTACACATCAGGTCTATATTTACTCTTACCATAAGGTTGGTACTGAAGAAGTTTAGCTGTGCATTGCTCTTGGCTGTACCTTTTGCCTGTATCGCTGCACTTACATTTATAGCTACTTGGTTATGTAGCATCACTCTTCATCTTATCTTAAATATTCTCCATTTTTGCGTATATTATCACATCTATATTTACTCTTAACAAAATGTAGAATAACGGCAATGCTTTTGAAGAAGATTATGTGGTAAACTTCTTGAATTGCCCCCCATCAGCATGGACAAGGCCTTTATAGAGCCTGTCTTCACCAATATTGTAACTTTGTCCATCTCAAGCCTTCAAACTTTGTTGTATATATTTGGTTAGGCATGACTGCAACAGCTGTTTATTTTTGGTGTTTGCATCAAATTGCTTGTTTAAAGTTTATTATGTAGTTCATAAACAAAAGTTTGTCCTTTCTCAATTTAAGTTTTCAGTTGTACAACCAAGTTCCTTCTTCATACCATGTAAATTAAACTATACAGAGCAAGTGATCTTCTTTTGCACTGCATGTATGCTTCTGTTCTTCATCCGTAATCCAGTGGTGTGGTGAACCTACCCACTACATCACAATGTCATATTCTGCAATGTCTTAACTATGAACAATGTCATATCATTCTACTATTATTTAAACCATCTCTTTATTTGCCAATCTGAAATGGTATAAATTTTCAGCACACTAACCATTGATACTTATGAGTTCTTGATCTGTAATCCAGTGGTGTCGTGAAGCTGCCAACTCCTTCATAATGTCATTTCCTGCCATGTCTTGACCTGAACAATACCATATTGTGTTAATGCAATTTTAAACTGTGTCACTTTATTCGTTAGTAATAAATGTGATGAATGTTGGGGAACGTAGCAGAAATTCAAAATTTTCTACGCATCACCAAGATCAATCTATGGAGTAATCTAGCAACAAGGGGAAGGGGAGTGCATCTACATACCCTTGTAGATCGCGAGCGGAAGCGTTCAAGAGAACGGGGTTGATGGAGTCGTACTCGTCGTGATCCAAATCACCGATGATCCTAGCGCCGAACGGACGGCACCTCCGCGTTCAACACACGTACGGAGCAGCGACGTCTCCTCCTTCTTGATCCAGCAAGGGGGGAGGAGAGGTTGATGGAGATCCAGCAGCACGACGGCGTGGTGGTGGAAGTAGCGGGATCCCGGCAGGGCTTCACCAAGCGCAAGCGGGGAGGAAGAGGTGTCACGGGAGGGAGAGGGAGGCGCCAGGGCTTGTATTGCTGCTGCCCTCCCTCCCCCCACTATATATAGGGCCAAGGGAGAGGGGGGGCGCAGCCTTGGCCCTTCCTCCAAGGAAGGGTGCGGCCAGGGAGGAGTCCTTCCTCCCCAAGGCACCTCGGAGGTGCCTTCCCCCTTTAGGACTCTCCGTTTATCTTATATGTTGGCGCATGGGCCTCTTGGGGCTGGTTCCCTTGGCCCATATAGGCCAAGGCGCACCCCCCACAGCCCATGTGGCCCCCCCGGGGCTGGTGGACCCCCGGACCCCGTTCGGCACTCCCGGTACAATACCGATAAAGTGCGAAACTTTTCCGGCGACCAAAATAAGACTTCCCATATATAAATCTTTACCTCCGGACCATTCCGGAACTCCTCGTGACGTCCGGGATCTCATCCGGGACTCCGAACAACTTTCGGGTTACCGCATACTAATATCTCTACAACCCTAGCGTCACCGAACCTTAAGTGTGTAGACCCTACGGGTTCGGGAGACATGCAGACATGACCGAGACGACTCTCCGGTCAATAACCAACAGCGGGATCTGGATACCCATGTTGGCTCCCACATGCTCCTCGATGATCTCATCGGATGAACCATGATATCGAGGATTCAATCAATCCCGTATACA
This sequence comes from Triticum aestivum, assembly GCF_018294505.1. Classification (NCBI taxonomy): domain Eukaryota; kingdom Viridiplantae; phylum Streptophyta; class Magnoliopsida; order Poales; family Poaceae; genus Triticum; species Triticum aestivum. The sequence continues at coordinate 137,059,756 of NC_057811.1, read as the reverse complement.
ATTCCCTTTGTCTATTGGTATGTTACTTGCCCGAGATTCGATCGTCGGTATCCCGATACCTTGTTCAATCTCGTTACCGGTAAGTCTCTTTACTCGTTCCGTAACTCACATCATCCCGTGATCAACTCCTTGGTCACATTGTGCACATTATGATGATGTCCTACCGAGTGGGCCCAGAGGTACCTCTCCGTTTACACGGAGTGACAAATCCCAGTCTCGATTCGTGCCAACCCAACAGACACTTTCGGAGATACCTGTAGTGTACCTTTATAGCCACCCAGTTACGTTGTGACGTTTGGTACACCCAAAGCATTCCTACGGTATCCGGGAGTTGCACAATCTCATGGTCTAAGGAACTGATACTTGACATTAGAAAAGCTCTGAGCAAACGAACTACACGATCTTGTGCTAGGCTTAGGATTGGGTCTTGTCCATCACATCATTCTCCTAATGATGTGATCCCGTTATCAACGACATCCAATGTCCATGGTCAGGAAACCGTAACCATCTATTGATAAACGAGCTAGTCAACTAGAGGCTTACTAGGGACATGGTGTTGTCTATGTATCCACACATGTATCTGAGTTTCCTATCAATACAATTCTAGCATGGATAATAAACGATTATCATGAACAAGGAAATATAATAATAACCTATTTATTATTGCCTCTAGGGCATATTTCCAACAATGAATTGTCAGCACTGATACTTTTATGTGCAAAACCTGTCATCTGTCTGCTTGTTTATCTTTCAGAGTGAGGAAGATATAAGTGTTGAACAAGCGCAGTCTCATCATCTTGCTCAGCTGCTTGCGCTGCAGCTCCCCAGCAGGGCTAACATTTCTTGAACTCTATTGAAGTGCTGTCGGTTTTGTATATTATTTTTTCGGCGTGTTTATTTGCACTGGTGGCGATCTTTGATGCCCAGTGTATGTAATCTGCTGTCTGCTTGTGCTTTATTATCATAGTGGCAAACTTTGATGCCCAGTGGATGTAATATGCCATAATTTCTTTATTGTATAGTCTAGGTTTTTTCTTATTCATGATGCTGCTGTTATTTTACTGTATATATATCCTGTCTTCGCAGTAAACCGGCCAAACCGTAAAATTACGGTACATAATCGGGCCGTCATGCAATCACGATGTAGGTTGGGCCTGAAACGTGCCGAACAGCTCACGGGCCGGCAGCAGCCCGAAATGAACCCCGGCCCATGATTGTGCGAATCAAATCACGGGCTTTTAACAGGCCAAAATTGTCTCGGTCCTTGTTTGGCCCAATCAGATATCGGCTGCGAGCAGGCCGGATGCAAACCGGGCCGTATTTAGGCCCAACTATATGACGGGCTTTTAACAGGTCGAAATTAATATAGGGCCGAAATGTTAAACGGGCCCTTAACAGGACAAAACTAATATCAGGCCAAATTACTAAGTGGGCCTTTAGCAAGTGGGCCCAAAAGCATAGTGTCCAGTTGACGGGCCGAATCTGATATGGGCCATAATTGAGCCCAAAGCCTCTTAAAGGGCCGGACCTGATCTGGGCCGTAATTTGGCCCAAAACGTGGTAGGCTTTTAACGGGCCGGATCTCATATGGGCCACTATTAGGCCCGGAGCGTGGCAGGCCATTAATGGACCGGATCAAATATGGGCCGGCATTTTGCCCAAAACATGGCAGCTAGTTAATGGGCCGGCCTACTAGGGTCCTCAAAATCTTGTGGGCCTACAGTTGGGCCGGTCCATTAATGTCGGTGAAATCTCGTGGGCCTTTAGCTGGGCCGGCCCATTATGATCTGCAAGAATCTTGTGGGCCTTTACCTGGGCCGGCCCATTATGGCACACAAAAATCTTGTGGGCCTTTACATGGGCCGGCCCATTATGGCCCGCAAAATCTTGTGGGTCTTTAGCTGGGCCAGCCCATTATGGTCCGCAAAATCTCGTGGGCCTTTAGCTGGGCCGGCCCATTATGGTCCGCAAAATCTTGTGGGCCTTCAGTTGGGCCGGCCCATTTAAACTTGATGGGCCGGTCCACGTGTCAACATATCATAGGCGCGTCTCGCCCATTGGATGAGTGACACCTGTGCCAACGCGGACTTGACACGTGTCTCCTCCAGCCAAGGATGATTTTACACGTGGAAAATCCCCATTGGTCGGGGCTGTTAACGGGTTATCGGATCCAAAACCCGACCCGATAGCTTAACGGCGTTCCGTTACGGTGGATGCCACGTGTCGGTCACCCTTGACCAAAGCACTTCTGTGAAGCGCGATTTATCATCATGGAAGTGGACACTTCCGTGATGATAATTTTAGTAATGTCATGGAACACTTCTACGACAGCACAGGTATGACTATCTTGATTCTGTCATAAATTTGTCATGGATGTACATGCATGACAAAAAACACGACCTACTGTGACAAACACGTATCATCACGGAAGTGTGTTTTTTTTGTAGTGCATCTATCCAGCAATTGGCGATGACTAGGTTATCTATATATGAGTATATTGACTTAGGAATCAAATGAGAACATTTGATCATAGGTCATACTCATCGTTTAAGAACAAGTGGGGTTACCACTTTTACATAAAGCATAGTTGTGTTCACACCATTAGAGTTGCTTTAGCTCAATACTTAGAGTAAAGCTCCCCCTAGATGTGATATCCCCCCCTAAGAGGGATGAACTAACCTTGGGTTTTGTCGATGATGACTTCATGTAGATGTTGAAGCCGTGGATGCTCAATGTTGATGTATATCATTTGAAGCAATCCATTGGAGTGAGTTGCACTTTCAATACCTACACGGGTTAGTCCCACAAGGAACAAACAAGGATATCCATAGACATAGAGTGAAGTTCACACAAGATGATGTCCATGAAAGCGTTAGGTTACCTTGTCCTTGTCTTACTGTCAGAGTAATTGGCCACAGATACCCCAAGACGGCGAGACAATAATTCAAGACATCGGGGCTAGCAAAGCCCCTCAGTCTGACTGCCCAGCTGCTCCTGCCGGCTCCCCGTCCGACTGCTCTGCCCGGCCGGCTGCCGGCTGCCCACTGCGCCGACCAGCCGGCTGCCGACTGTAGCCTGACCCGACACCGACAAGACACCGACGTGACGGCTATACCGTGGATGAGACGGCTGTACCGCGACGACATCATCTATAGTGTATCTGTCCCTGGGCACTGTTTTATAAAGTGCACCAGGGACAAGGAGGCATGCACATCACGTCCACACCATCATGGGCATGGTGCCCCGTGCCCACTTGCCCCCCACGCCACTACCTAGCTTAGGTAGTAAGCTAGCTCACCTATATATATGCCACCCATCCATCCATCCACTCCAGGCTCACACACACGCATGCATCCATGCCCACTCACGGTGGAGCTCTCTCATGCCCACTTGCTAGCTAGCTCATACACATATATGAGACATATACAAAGCCAGATGCCTATGGCACTGAGCTCAGATACAGTTCCAGGAGCACTCTGTACTACAGATATACCACACACACTCAGACATGCAGGAGTAGGGGTGTAATCTCTCCGGAGAGCCCCGAACCTGGGTAAACTAGCGCGTGCTACTCGCATACCCGCTTCCGGTCCTATCAGCAGCAGTCTTACCCTCACACTAAGCCCTTGTGGCATCTCTCGCCTCGCAAGCCCCCCGTGAGAATACCATGACAGTTGGCGCCCACCGTGGTGTGGTACTACTACTATGCTACCACGCTGCTGCTGGTTTCGCAGTCCGGGCGGGACCATCTTCGTCTTCGCCGCCGCGGCGTCGCGCCGTCTCTCCGATAGCGGTCGGGGGCTCGACATCGACATGCCCCCCAGAGTGGCCGCGAGGGAGGTGAGTCCTTGCCGTCGGCCTCGCCATCTTCATCATCACCGCGATGTCGCCGCCGTCTCTCCGGCACCGGTCGCGGCTCGACATCAGCATGCCCCGGGCGCGACCGTGCTGGACGGCGCGTTGTCGTCATCGTCTGCCCTCGGTCTTCGCGCTCGCAGCTCCGATTTGCTCTGCGGGTGTCCCGAGCACCTCCGGTTTCTGTGCATACACGCGTTCGTGCACGGCTAGCTAGCGAACCCGATGGATTCGACTACAGCAGTGTGCATACTGGCTTCGCTAGCTAGCTCAGTTCGTCTGCGCGCATGTGACCCGCCGGACGAGTGAGCCTCGTCGTCGCTCCGGCCGGCGACTCCGTCGCTGCGCTGTGTTGTTTCCGTTGCTGCCTACCACCCCACTCGTACATTTCCTAGATGCAAGTCGTACAATGCTCATACACCACTCCTAAGCTAACCATGCATCAGTCAACCATGGTCAAACCATTGGCCATGCACTCTGCATATACATTAGCCGTACATCAGCCACATAATCCGTATGTTTGCCCTCCTCTGCTTTGTGCGCGCTCGCCGGCCTCGCGCCCGTGCTGCCTCGGCCGCGTCCCGCCAGCTCTGCCTGCTGCCACGCGCGGCTGCTCCCCGAGCACCTCCCGCGACCGAGTCCTCCCGCCGCGTCGTGCCAACCCCGCCTCGCCGCTGGACTCGCGCACGACCGCCTTCACCTCAGCCCACTGCTGCTGCGCGTCATCCAGCGCCCCCCGCGGTGCTTCGTCCTCTACGCCGGCCGCCAGCTCGCCCCGGCTTC